>NC_058134.1:188865501-188892436 GCF_016433145.1 Gracilinanus agilis | reverse complement strand
CTTTCATCACTTCCTGTGGTCCACCTCTAATTCAAATGGACAAATGGCAGTTTCTACATTGATTTGGACTGCCCAAAGGGCAGTCCCTTATTCTTGATTTGTTACTTATTGTCACGTGTGGGTAACTCGTCTCCCCTCCCCACTAAGGGAGGTGGGAGTGACATCATTAGCACGCCTGTGTTGAGTAGATTCTTGACTATTAAATGGGATCTGGCTATTCTATTTACACACATATATATATATATATATATATATATATATATATATACACACACACACACACATATATATATGTATTTGTGAGTATCATTTTCCACTTTCATGGAAATATTAAAATATTCCATGGTCATGATTATATTTATATATGTATATATGTTGGGAGAATTTTAAAGAAGAGTGTGTGCATTAGGTATGTATTTTTTTAACTCTTCTGTCTTGGAATCACTATTGTGTATTTGTTCTAAGGCAGAAGAGTGGTAAGGGCTAGGCAATTGGGGTAAAGTGATTTGCCCCGGGTATTCACTTTAATTTTCGTAAAGAAAGAAGATAATTAAGGAGTACTCTTTGCTTTTTACTGTTTTTCTGTTTTTCGGAATGCATACATGTTCAGTAAGATTCAACCTAAACCAGTAATGGGCATTAGGGTGCAGTGGAGAGAGCTATGGATTTGGAAGGCTGGGACTATGCAAGTCCTGTGACTTCCTGTGTGACTTTGGGTAATTCCCACCACCTCTCTGGGTCTCGGTTTCCTCATCTATAAAATGAAGGAATTGTACCTGTAGACTTTTCAGGTGCCTTTGAGGTCTAACTCTACAATCCCAAGAAACCATTGCTTGTTTGACAGGGAATTCATTTAGAAAAACTATATTAAAAAAAAACATGCAAACAACAAAATTTCATTACAAGTACGTTATCTTTAATCCCTTACTTTCTGTCTTAGGAACAGCTCTAAGACAGAAGGGTGAGGGAGAGGTAAGTAGGGGTGAGGAGCTTGCTCTGGGACACATAGCTAGGAAGTATCTGAGGTCCAATTTGAACCCAAGCCTTCCTTAATCCAGGCCTGGTACTTTATTCTTTGTGTCACCTAGCTGTACCCAAAATTATATTCTTTAAATGATTCTTAGTGGAGTCAGAACATGTATAAAGCTTAAGCAATTAAGATAAAAGATATTAAGTAGAATAAGTGATGTTTGGGGATTTTAAATCTTCAACCGTGCTTAGCCATGGTGCTTTGCACATTGTAGTAGGCACCTCATATTTATCTCCTTACCAAATGCTTATTTCCTGATTTTTTTTTGCTGAGAAGTCCGTAATTCAGCAGATATTTAGTAAATAACTGGGTATATTAGGAATGGTGCTAGATGAGGAGAGAAGATAACCAAAGCTTAATTTCATCAAATGTTTTTTCTTTGAAAAAAAAATTCTTCCTCCAACCTCTGTTGTGAAAGATGTAACCTCACCTTAAAATTTTTTCTATAGTTGACTTAAAATTCAGATCACTTATCCCTTTGTGATTTGTTGTGGTAATTGGTGTAAAATTCTTATCTACGCTTATGTGATTTCCTATTTCATGTAAGAAATCTCGCTTTTCAAATGTAATGTTTTTTCTTATACCTTAATGTCACTTTTCATTAACTCTTAACTATTTCCAATAAAGCTCTCTTTTGTAGCAAATAATTCCTAATCTGAAATTATGCTGTCAATTCCTGATTTTTTTGATTTAATAAAATTTTTAATCCAGACCCTCATTTTGCCTCTATGCTTTTCTGTTTTAAGTGTGTTTCTTGTATGGAGCAAATTGCTGAGTTTGGTCTTCTAATCCCTTCTGCAATGACCCTCTCATCAAACCTGTTTTTATTATTTTAAAAAATCCAGTCCTAGGTATGTACAGATTGTTTCACTTGAAGGAATCCTAGCCCACTCTCCATCCACATGCACTGATACAATCCTCCCCCCGCCCTAAGTCCTACTCAACGCAGATCCAGATACTTGCATATTATCTTTAAAAAAGGTAACAAATAAAAAACAAAACTAAAAAAGGTAACAAACAAACAAAACCCTAACCAGACAGAAAACAGCTCTAGCTGCCTTCAATTTGCTTTGCTTGAAACAATCTGATCTTAGAGTCTTATCCTCCTAGAGACATACTTCCTTCCCCTCCCTCTCTCCTTCCCCTAAATCAGGATCCAAGATTCCTTGATTCTGGTTATACAAATATATTTTAATCATTTGTATGCTTCCTTTGTTCAGGCTGTATATGTGTGTGCTTTAGGAGCTTTCTCCTTCCCATCCTTAAACTTCTTTTTCTTTTTTCAATGTCTAGTCACTTACAAGTTCAGAAAATATCCCCCATCTTTTCTTCCCCAGGTATTAGTTCATAGATGTTTTCTCAGTGACATTCAAGTATTCTAATAAAATTTTCAAGAATTTATTGAGGGTCTACTTATATGTAAAACCTAGAGCGACTAGATGATGCTGTGTGGATAGAGCTCTGGGTCTGGAATCAGGAAGACCTGAGTTCAAATCCAGGCTCAGATACTAGCTGTATGACCCTGGACAAGTCACTTAACTCTTTTTGCCTCAGTTTCCTCATCTATAAAATAAGTCGGAGAAGGAAATGGCAAAGCATCCCAGTATCTTTGCCAAGAAAATCCCAAATGGGGTCATGAAGAGAGATATACAACTGAAAGGACTAAATGACCAAAAAGCTGTGGGTACCACAAAAAAGTAAAAATTACAAATAATCCTGGCACTCAAGAGTTTACATTGTATTGGGAAATCTGGCAGTAATTAGCAAAAATACCAGGTAAATATAAAGTGGTGGTTAAAAGGATAGAGGGGGAATCCCTTGTGTGATGGGTTTGTAAGTTGATTTGTGTGAGTTAATGAACAAACCCCTCCAGGGAAACTCCCCATCTGGGCAGAGTGCTGATGATTGCACTCTCAGTCTGGATCTCTAATGGAGAGATTGGAGTATTTAAAAGGACTGGAAGGAAGGTCCCCTAATAGATGTTGTTTGGCCCTAGTTAAGATGGATTGACTAGTTGACCAAAAGGGGAAACCCCTTCTTCCCTGATAGCGGGACAATGGCAGCACTCTGACAGTGTAGGATATGGTGGATGTAAAAGGGCAAGCAGGAGTTAGTACCAGGATAAGACACCGAAGGAAATAGGATTTGTTTTTTTTGTAATTTTGTAATTTTTATTATTTTTTTAAACCCTTACCTTCTGTCTTGGAGTCAATACTATGTATTGGTTCCAAGGCAGAAGAGTGGTAAAGGTAGGCAATGGGGGTCAAGTGACTTGCCCAGGGTCACACAGCTGGGAAGTGTCTGAGGCCAGATTTGAACCTAGGACCTCCCATCTCTAGGCCTGGCTCTCAATCCACTGAGCCACCCAGATGCCCCCAGGCTTTGTTTTTTTTGTCAGGACTTTGCTTTATGCCTGACTTTCCCGGATGCCCCTCCTGGCCTACCCCTGCTAGGGGAAGAACAATTTTGGGCACCCCAAGACTTGATTTAGCTTGAGGTTAAAGAGAGCTCTTCCCCTTAAGAAGAACCCTTCACGCTTCCAGCCCTTTTTCCTCACAAAGGTACTATCTGACTGCATTAGATTTTCAACTTAAAGGTAGTTTAATAACAGGTTCAGGAAAGATCTTTGGAGAGAGGGAACAGGAATGCTCTAGTCTGAACACTGTAAAAAGGAAAATTTAGGTATTTATAGATATATATTAAAATGTGTGGCCACCAGGAATCAACAATTCAGGTTGATTCCGTAATTAAATCAGAATCAAGTCAGCATCGGGTTGAAGAGTTTATTTACAATCTGGTAGGTAAAAAGTAGGAATAAAGAGAAAAAGGAGAGAGGCTAGTCCAGGCCAAAGGCCTGGACGGAGAGAGAAGGTTATAAAGCTTAATAATGAAGCTGTAAGCCACAGGGCCCAACAGCCAGATAGGCAGAGTTAGAATTGGCCCAGCAAGGCCAAGGAAGCCAGCCTAACTTACCCACGTGACAATACAGGAGTGTAAGCTGTCTGTGGTCTCAGGAGATGCTTCTTCCTCCAGTTCGAGACGGCAACTGCCCCCACAGGAAGTTCACTCACTTACTTAAAGAGATCCTGTCTTTCATCACTTCTGTGGTCCACCTCTAATTCAAATGGACAAATGGCAGTTTCTACATTGATTTGGACTGCCCAAAGGGCAGTCCCTTATTCTTGATTTGTTACTTATTGTCACGTGTGGGTAACTCGTCTCCCCTCCCCACTAAGGGAGCTGAGAGTGACATCATTAGCACGCCTAGGATGGGTAGATTTTTGACTATTAATGGGCTCGAGCTAATTCTATTTACACAACACAGGGTGGGATGGAGTCTTTTTTTGGCATAAGCCAAAAAGCCAAAAGGCTCTGGCCAGAAACATTCCTGATTCTTCCTTCCTTCCTACGCCGCTAACCTGATCTATAAACGACAGGTAGCAATGTCTTTATATATGGCTGAGAGAGAGAATTCTGCAGGACTGGCTCAGCGGGCTTTCCCAGCCCAGCCCCTCAAGCCCCTGTAAAACGTTCAGCCAGCCCTCTCGAGTTGGTTGTCCAGGAGAACAGGCATAATTCACAGGTACTTAAGGAAAAGCTTGGGACGTCTTCAGGGAATCAGGAAATTCAGTTTCTCCAGAGAGAAAACAGCTCCATCCTCTTCAGGGTCCAAGAACAAACCTGTGTCAGTACCTTTCCCAGAAGCCCTTGCTCTTCCTTCCAACTCTCTCTCTCTCTCTCTCTCTCTCTCTCTCTCTCTCTCTCTCTGCAACATTCCAAAAGCCCCTTCTGTGCAAGGGTTCCCTTACAGTGGCTGAAGGAGAGGAAGAGTTTCATTCAACAGGATGGTCATAAAGGCTTTCTTGAATCTGAATTGTATCTTGAAGAAGCTGAAGATGTTAGGAGGCAGCAGCAGAGTGCAATGAATTCTGAGCTTGTAGTACTACAAAGAAATGCCAAGTTCAATGAAGAGCCAGGTGGGTGCTTTGGCTGGAATAGGGAGTGTGTGAAGGGTCATCATGAGAACTCTCTGAAAAGGTAACTGGAAGCTTTCCTGTTGAAGGCTTTAGATACCAAGACTAAGTGGCTTATATTTTCTTCTAGAGGTAGCAGGGAGTCACTGAAGATTTTTAAGCAAGAGAATGACATGATCAGATCTGCGCTTTAAAACTATTATTTTAGCAATTGTTTGGAGTAATGGCCTGGAAGCACTGAATGTAGTCAGGAGCCTATTGTCCAGGTGATAAGTAATAGAGTGGAGTAGAGGCTGTATAAATGGAAAGAAATAGCTGAATGAGAAAACTTATTAAAATATTCTAAAAGTAAGAGAGAAAAAAAAGTCTCACGAACCAAAGTAAATTCTCTATAAAGCAGAGGCCAGGAAGGCAATCTGAGAATTATTGCCCTTTCCCAAAATACTGATCCTAATGATCATCATCATAATAGTTAGTTTTTATGTAGCACTTACTTTGTCAGGCACTCTACAATTATGATGTCATTTGATCCTTGCAACAATACTAAGAGGTAGTTGCTATTATTATCTCTATTTTACAGCTGAGGAAACTGAGGCAAACAGAAGTTAAGCTTGCCCACAGTCGTATAACTAGTCATGGTCTGAGGTTGGTTTTGAATTCAGACCCACCTGACTGCAGGCCTAGCCCTCTATTCACTGTGGCACCAAAAACAAAACAACAGCAAAAAAAAAAACAAAAAACAAAAAAACAACAGAATACTATGCATCAGGAAATCATGTAATAAAATTGTATATATATAGAACAATAGTGGGCAAAGTATAAATCTATACAAATTTATTGCTGGTTCTGGAGAGTCAACATTAAGAGGAAGGTTCTATCCAGTCACATGAATACTAGTTTAAAGAATATGTGATTACTCAATAGCAATGAAAAATGTGGGGTGCCTATGTGGCTCAGTGGATTGAGAATCAGGCCTAGGGACGGGAGGTCCTGGGTTCAAATCTGGCCTCAGACACTTCCCAGCTAGGCATTTTTTGAGTTTTGAACCTTACATTCTCTGAAGCAGCAAGTCAACTTGGAGAAAGAGAGAGAGAGAGAGAGAAAGAGAGAGAGAGAGAGAGAGAGAGAGAGAGAGAGAGAGAGAGAGAAGAAGGCAACATGGGGTAGGCTAATAAAATCACTCCTCCTTTTGGTCTCTGGGTTTTTTTTTGTGGGGGGTTATGAAAAATCAACTTATTGATTAGGCTAGCAATAATCAATAAATTAATGGTCAGAGATTGCTCTTGGCCTTCAAAGATTCTTCTCTTGGTTTTTGAAGAAGACAGTCCAAGACACAGAACTTAAAGAGTCTTGGAAATGTTAGCATCCCCCAGACTACCAGCCTTAATTCTGAAAGCCCACTCCTTGAAGCCATTGGAGGAAACACAATGTCTGTGGAGATGGGATGGACCATGGCCAGCTTATGTGTGGGGAAGTCCACCTATTGAAATAGCAAGATACTTTTAAGGAGAAACAGAAGGCAGCATGTGCCAGGCAAATCAAATCACCACCATTACCATCAGCACCTGTTCCACTGTGACCCCTGGTTACACAAAAGAAATCTACCCCAACTAACAAAGGAAAAACAAAGTGAAGGATGTTAAAAAGAAATAAAGAAGAAGATATATCTTTGTGTATCTCTCTCTATAGATTTCCTCTCTAGATCTGGGAGGATGGATGAGATATAGATCTTAGAGATAGTATGAATGAAGGAGGAATCAGGTGCCCAAGGCCTAAGCCAGCTCTAGTTGGTGAGGGAGGAAACACACACTCCTCTCACTATAGCTATGATTGTAATCTATCCCTCTCCTCCCTGACAGGCTTGGTTGACTAAGCCTGTCAGTGGCTTCCTTCTAACAGTTGCTGGAAGTCTTCACCCTCTCACTAACTCTGACCTGACCGTGCCACAGCCAAGCCAGAGATTAGGGAAGGCTATTGATGTTGATGTGATTGATGATCTATATATTCTCTCAGCTCTACTACCAATAATATTGATGGATCACTAGCTCTCTCTCAGTCAGGTACAGGTTACAGGTTCAGGCCTACCCTCCCTTTCCATCCTTCACCTCCCTCTGTCCCAGTTCTTGCTCCAAGAGAATTTTGCTCAAGTCTCAGCTCTGAGTTCTGAGACCCTTAACTGTTGTTCCTAGGGGGTATTTATAGGTTGGCACCAACCGACTTTTGCCCCTGGCTCTCGGCACCTGGGAACGTTCCAAATTCTCAAATGCCATCCCTGTCAGTCAAGGTGGCATCCATCTTATCCCAGATAATGATTTTAACAAGGACACATACTCAGATTATGACACGTAAATGGATGGAGAGTTTATATGGTCCTGGGAGTTTATATTTGATGTTGGAATGAAATAAAACATTTTTAACTATACAAAAGGAGACTGACTTACTTAGCCATAGCAGGGTCATACGTTAAGGATGAAACTATTTGATTCAGCTGAGTGAGAAGTGGCTAGTCAGATTTTAGATCCATGTTGAAAGTCTTATAGCTCTTTTTTACTCTGGCAACCTCGAAGGGATGTGAACTGCCCAAGCCCCTTGAGTGAAGGGGACTAAGCCTCAAGTAAAGTTTTAACAACTTTTAAGAAAAAACTGGACTAAGTTTTATAGAGGTGAGTGGTTAGTTTATTGTCTGAAACCCAGCTTTGCTAAAAGCTACTTGTATAATCTTGATTGTGTCATGCTTTTTAATGGTCTAATTTATCATTTGTAAATCTAAGGGGGAAAGGATAGGAAGATTGGGTGCTTTCTCTCTTGAGTGTGCCGATAAATGTTTAACAACCATCTCAAACCAGCTCAGAAGAGTTTATTCTTAAAACTTCAGTGTAAGCATTTATACCCTCTGAAACTATAAATACTACAAATCAGGAATTCACTATTGTCTTACTGATTTTTCTAGACTTCAGAAGATAATAGAAAAAATGTTAGTAATACAGATTTAACTTTAAAATGTGTTATGTGACTATTCCCTACCCCTCCCCCACCCCAGACAACATTGGGCATATTCAAAAATATATGTCTCATTCTGCATCCTCTGTCAGGAAATGGGTAGCATCATCAGTCCCTTGGAATTATGGTTAGTTATTGCATTGATTACAGTTCTTCAGTTTTTCAAAGTTGGTCATCTTTATAGTATTATTTTATAAATTGTTCTTTTAGTTCTGCTCATTTTCACTCTAAATTAGTTCATATAATTCTTCCCAGTTTTCTTTGATACTATCTTCATTATCATTTCTTATGGCACAAAAAAATTAGATTATATTCATATCTCATAATTTGCTTAGCTGTTCCCCAAATGATAGCCTCCATATTAGTTTCTAGTTCTTTGCTACAACAAGAAAAAGCTACTTTGAATATTTTTATATACATTTATTCTTTTCCTCTTTCTTTGATCTCTTTGGGGATATAGGTCTAGGAATGGTATCTTTGTGTCAAGGAATACACATAGTTTAGTGGTTTTGGGGGCCGTAGTTCCAAATTGCTTTACGGAATGAGTAGACTGATTCACAGCTTCACTGACAGTACATTAAATGTCCCACTAAACATTTATTTTCCTTTTTTGTCAACTTTGCCAATCTGATGGTTATGAAGTGGAGCCTCAGAGTTGCTTTAGTTTGCATTCTTAGTGATTTGGTGCATTTTTTCCTAGAGCCGTTTATAATCTAGATGGATAAATTCATTTGAAAACTGACCATTCTTATTCTGTTTACCACTTAAAATCAATTGAGGAATGGCTCTTATTCTTATAAATTTGATTAAGTTATTTATATATATTAGAAATGAGGCTGTTATTAGAAAAACATGCATTTCTTCCTGCCCCTATCCTAAATCCTTAGATAACCCAGATTGGAAAATTAGCTATTTGAAGTTAGAGAAAAAGTAGTGGGAACCAAGTGATTTTTTAGCATATTGGTTAGTGAAACAACTGGCAGTCCAAAAGATACAAATCTCGTATCCTGAGCTATTTCGGAGTTGTTTTATTATTATGTAGTGTCTGAATTAAAGGATAGCTTTTGCTTTCATTTGCCAGCTTAGGGACACCTGTCAGTGCTACAGTTATTCAGACCAATTAATTCCAAGGCAATCAGAGCAGGGTTGACTTGTTGATCCCTCATTCCAATATTTAGTTTGATATTACAAGCTACAAATAGAATTAAAAAAAAAAGTACACTTCTGGTTTCTCTCACAGGGAGAGACCCTAAGCCTAACTGACAGTTAATAATGATAGAAAATTTTCTTTTGCCTCTTGAGAAAAAGTTGGAGCTGGGAACTCTTTCATGAGCACCTGGTTGTAATTTTCTTCACTAGCACCATAGAATTTAAGAGTTGGAAGGAATCTCAGTGGCCATCTGATTCAATCTGTACTTCCTCCTTCTGAATCCCAAATATAAAGCTCCCAGTTAGATAATTGAAGTCAATTCCCTAATCATCCAACAAAGGATCAAAGATAGGCCAGAACCACTGTTGGTAATTATGATTTGGGGGAAGGCTTAATATCTGTCTGATTTACTTGTTTCTGCAGTCCATAAAGTAAGGTCCGGTTTGATTGCTAGCAATTTGTCTTAAAAATGTCTTTTGTGGGGCAGCTGGGTAGCTCAGTGGAGTGAGAGTCAGGCCTAGAGACAGGAGGTCCTGGGTTCAAACCTGACCTCAGCCACTTCCCAGCTGTGTGACCCTGGGCAAGTCACTTGACCCCCATTGCCCACCCTTACCACTCTTCCACCTATGAGACAATACACCGAAGTACAAGGGTTTAAAAAAAAATGTCTTTTCAGGGGCAGCTGGGTGGCTCAGCAGATCGAGAGCCAGGCTTAGAGATGGGAGATTCTGGGTTCGAATATAGCTTCAGACACTTCTTAGCTGTATGACCCTGGGAAAGTCACTTCACTCCCCTTGTCTTGTCCTTCCTGCCTTGGTACCAATATACAATACTGATTCTAAGATGGAAGGTAAGGGTTTAAAAAACAAACAAACAAATCTTTTGCTTGGTGTAGTGGGGGCATTCCTCTGATCCCTGCCTGTTACTGAGAAGGCTAAGATTGGTAGATCACTTGAGTTCTGAGCTGCAATGTCCTGGGCCATTTTGGTATCTATACCAAGTCTGGTGGTTACTATAGTTTGCCCACAGTGACCACTAGGTTGCCTACAAAAGTGTGAACCTGCTCAGGTTGCAAATGGAGGAGGTTGAAGCTTCCATTACCATCAGAGTTCGGACCAGTTTGGTGAGTAGCCTCTGCACTTCCAGCCTGAGCAAGGTGGGGGAGATAGTTTTTATAAAACACCAAAATAAAAACAGAAAAAAAAATATATACCTCTTTCAAGACATGACCTTAGTCTATACATCCTTTCTGAACAGAGTGAGCATATTTTCCAAACCAAAAATTAGTACCATTGGCTACTTCTTTTGTAAAGTCTCATCAAAAGTGAAGTTTCTTTTCTTGAAGTTGGGACATCCTAGAATATTCTGGCCTTAGTATTGCAGTGTTTGTGACTCAGACACTAACAAAGAGGTTTGCAGGGATGTGGGGAAAAGAAGAATTTGTTCTGAAAAGCTTTACATTCCTGCCCTGAAAATAGAGGTTCTATGACCCTTTTCAAATCCTTTGTCATCAAGGGAATTTTTGTGACTTAAGGCAATGCTATGGAAGATGATGTCTTCAGATAAGAAGGGATTGTAAAGAGAAATAAAAGAGGAGATCAATTATCTTTCAGGAGGTAAAAAGAAAGCCAGGACTCAGCTGATTAGTATAAAAACATTGTAAGTGACATCTAAGGCAACAATTGGTTTCATAACTTTTCTATGGAAACATGAAAATAATTCCTTGTCAAACATTTGAGATAACCCCTGGAGGACCACAAGCTCTCAGTGTTTCTCTTTCCATCTTTTATTTGAATACAAAAATCCATTAATTGTTTGGGGATGGAAGTGGAAGGAGAGTTTGATGTGAAGCCTTGTGTGTAATTTGTTAGTCCGTTCACTAATAGACTTTGGCCTATGCTTATTTGTGAAGTGAGGCAAGGTAATTTTAATACCTAATCACAAATCAGCTTGCTACGTGTCAGCAGAATGCTGCATGAGGTCCTTCCATATTTTCCATCTCCTTATTTGCCTGTAAAGAGACTCCAGCTGCAGGCAATTGATGCAATGAAATGCTTTTGATTTCTATTCCAGGATCCTGGTGCATGCCTGTTTGCTGGGCAGTAAACATGATTTTAAGTGTAATAATCATATTTTCCATGCTTCAGGAAAGAATATTTATGATTCTAATGCTAAGAAACAAAGAGTCGTTTCCCCGTTAACCAAAAAGTTCAGATTTCAAATACTGTCTAATTAAAGCAGTAAAGTCACCGGGTAAATCAAAATGACTGAAGGCAAGAATCTGGATTCCTAAAAATAACTTTTGTTGAGTATCTTCTCCTCTCTAACACTGTCGTAGGTTAGACCTTTGCATTGTTTTTTTTTTAAAGTTTTTATTTCTATTTTTTGTTTTAGAGCTCCTACATTTCTTAACGTAGCTTTCTAGCTCTCACTTACTTTTTCACAGAGCCAAACCTTGGAGAGAAAAAGGAAAAAAAAGAGGAGGGGGGCGGAAATAGTTCTGCAAGATTAACATATTTAAAAAGTCTGACATGATATGCAGTATTCCATACCTATAGGCCCCCCACCTTGTAAAGAATNTATAAAGATTTTTTCCCAATTTGTTGTTTCCCTTCTGATTTTGACTATATTGTTTTTGTTTGTACAAAAACTTTTTAGTTTAAAATAGTCAAAGCCATTTAATTTACATTTTGTAATTTTCTCTAACTCTTGCTTGGTTTTAAAGTCTTTCCTTTCCCATAGATCTGACAAGTATACTATTCTGTGTTCACTTAACATGTTTATAGTTTCCCTCTTTATATTCAAGTCGTTCACCCATTCTGAATTTATCTTGGTGTAGGGTGTGAGATGTTGATCTAGACCTAATCTCTCCCATATTGTTTTCCAAATTTCCCAGCAGTTTTTGTCAAATAGTGGATTCATGTCCCAAAAGTGGGGCTCTTTGGGTTTATCAATATATATCCTTTTTATAGGAAGCAAGCATCCCTTCTACAGAAAATGTGGCTCATACAAATATAAAACCTAAAAGGAAAAGTCACCTAATCACTCACTTTGAATGGAATCATTATAAACAAATCTGGCTGCAAGATTTTTCTTTCTGGGTGAAGGGAAAAGGCGAGCTGTTTTCTAAATTGTGTATTCATTTCATCTCAAGACCAGCTTGTATGCGGACTCTAAAAAGTACTCTTGAGACATGAATTTGTCCTCAGCCTCCAGATGAGACACCTCATGCTACCTTTTCCTTATGATACAATATCCTTGGGATGGAACACAGTCAGAGCACATGAGAATGGTGAGAGTCCAGCACTCAGAGGCAGCCCAAACAAAGCTCCCAATGAAACAGCGGGCTTCTGTGGAGGCTCTCCCTAAGTGACCACATTCGGCACCGAATCTTCCCTCCTGTCAGCACTAAGCACTACTTAGGACACATTTTGAGAGAAGCTCAAAAACCAATCAACCACAGTCTCTCAGCATGAAGAAAAATTTCCTGAGTGATCCATTTTAGCATGCGGTGGACTCTCCTCAATACCCAGTTTCCATTTCAGCCCTTTTTGCTTGACCCACCATATCATTTGTTCTCTGCAGAATGAGAAGAAATTGTTGTCTCTGCACATTTACGTCAGCTCTGCTTCTGTCTCCCCACCGTTTGTTTGGAATCAAAATAGTTTCTCCTCTTTGGTCTTTGGCTTTTGGAAGGCTGACTAGCTGGTGGGATAGGACATTCGTTTGCCTGTGACCTCTGTGGAGAGGAAGAAGACACAGACTCAATAGTAAAGAAATTAAACTTGACCAAGTTTTTGAACTCTATCCAGAACAAAGTTTTGGGGCTTCTGGAAGCAAAACTGCCTGAAGGAGAACTAAACAAATCAAGTTTGTCTCTCTTCCTGGAACAAAGAAGAAATCTGTAGTCCATCAAAAATAAATGACTTATTTTTAGATTTATGACATTTAAAATCTGACTGGAAATTCAGAACACTTTCTAATAGTTGAATGTGAATCCTTGGAGACATTGTAAGATGATTGTTATTTCTTTAGCACCTACTATGTGCCAGGTACTGTACTAAGCATACATCTTATTTGGTCCTCATAGTAGCCCTGGGAGGTAGGTGCAATTATGATCCCCATTTTGCAGTTGAAGAAACTGAAGGGAACACAGGTTAAGTGACTTGCCCAGATTTAATCCCAGCTGCTAAGTAGCTGAGGATGGATTTGAAATCAGATTTTTCTTACTCCAGGCTCTAGTGCTCTATTCACTGCGCCACCAAACTGCCTCTTATTATTATTGTCTATTATTTAAAAATTCTGGGAGCAGCTAGGTGGCTCAGCAGATTGAAAGCCAGACCTAGAGATGGGACAGTCCTGAGTTCAAATTTGACGTCAGACACTGCCTAGCTATGTGACCCTGGGCAAGTCAGTTAACCCCAATTGCTGAGACTTCTTCACGATTCTGCTGTGGAACCAGTACATAGTATGGATTCAAAGATGGAAGTAAATATTTAAAAATTTTTTTTTAAAGATTCTTATTATTGTTTGCCTATTATTTAAATACTCTGATACCGAATGACTATTTCTAAGTTGAGAAGGTCTGTTTCTAAGCTGTACTGGCAGGCAGCTTTGTAACAAGTACATATTTGCACACAAACATATATCAGTAATTATTTTATGAAGCTTATGCACCCCTGAAGATCTGATCATGGCAGTAATATTAGCCTTGGATTTTCCTATATCTTGATGATGGTATGGAACAATTTTCCTGAATTGTGATAAAGATGGACAGGCTGGGGCTTAAGGAGGAGGTTTCCTGTTGACAGATGCCAATAATTCGATAAGAGTTTCTGAGATATAGAAAGGGAAGCGGGATTACAAGGTCTAGGAAGTGGGATCCTGACATGAGAGGAAAAGCTGGCTTTATCACCTGTTTGAATAGGAAGGACAGTAATCTATGCCTGAGAAAAGAGGCAATTTTACAAACAATCAAAGAGCATTTCTCAAGCTCTTATTACTGGGCCAGCAGCATCCTAGTACTTGGGAATTGAAAATAGTGTTGCCAGTCGGAGAACACTGGTGCTGCTTTTTTTGCTCCGGCCGCACAGCCATTCCTGAAGCTGGCAGACACTGCTGAGAAGGGACCCACCTTCCTTGTGGTCACTTATACGGACTACTAAGCAAATGCCCTGGATGACAGCAGGTAAGCCCCAGAGCTCCCTGGGAGTGGCAGCGCCCTCCAGAGCCCTCAGCCTGATTCCAGGTCATCTCCTGGTAGCCATCCCCCTCAGGAAGCAGCCTGGCAAGTGTTTCTTTGAGTACTGCACCCAGAGGGACTAAAGAACTGCAAGAAAAAAAGTTCTCAGCACCGCGTCAGAAACGGATGGGACTTTATCGGTGGAAATGGTCTTAAAGAAGAGACATGACCACCTGCTGCTGTATCCTAAGAACCTTGGCACAGTTCCAGCTGATCTGCCGCTGAAGCATCCCCAAAATGCAATAGTGTTTTGCATATAACAAGTATTTAATACAGGCAAATATTTTTCCACTTTTTACTGATTCATTTGTTCATCAACAAAAATGAATAATTTCATATTCAAAGAACAGGAGTATTAGATAAGAGACAGTAAGTCAACAGCTTTAAAAAAGGTGTGTGTGTGTGTGTGTGTGTATCTGTGTCTGTGTGAATAAGTGGGCAGCTAAGTGGCACCCACTGGACTGAAAAGTAAGATCCTGAGTTCAATTCTGGCCTTGGACACTACATATGTGACCCTGGGCAAGTCATTTAACTGTGTTTGGCTCAGTTTCCTCATCTGTAAAATGAGCTGGAGAAGGAAATGACAAACCACTCTAGTATCTTTGCCAGGAAAACCCTAAATGGGGTCAGGAAGAATTGGATGTGGTTGAAATGACTGAACAACAATAACAACTACATATACGTATGTGTGTGTGTGTGTGTGTCTGTGTATATATACCCACTATGTATAATATATACTATAAATAGTAACTATCTACACACACGTACTCATACACATTTATATATATACAATAACATACATATGTGGATATACACACATGCACACACACACACACACACACATATATACGATTTGGAGTACCAACACGGATACGGAGTAATTCTTAAAATTGGAAGTTCAAGTTTTTGGGCATACTTAAGGAAAAAGACAAATGCCAAGACCCCTTGCTAACAACCACTGTCTTTTCCCATCACTTCCCGTGCAGGATCCATATCGGAAGAGGGAGGTTACGTGACAAAGGCACACCAGCTTCCAACTGATTTCTAAGCTCCTACTCGGCCACTTCTTTGTCTCAGTTGGGACTCCACGTGAAAATAAATGAATTTCCCCCCTTAGCTATCCGTTGTTGGAACACTGTGTTTAGGTATGAGGGAAGTTGAAGATACCAAGAGAATCAAAATAAAATCCTAATAATTAGTCTTGAAAGGGCTGCCTTTTTTCCCCCCCAGTACATGAATGTTATTGATTTGGAAATATTCATTTAGGTTCTTCCAGCTTAGGATTCGTGACAGTTTTAGAAGGGTTGAAAATCAGTTTTAAAAGCTCTCTGAATAAAGAATTGGCTAAGTGTGGTCATGTAAAGGTTGTGCTGCTGCTTGGTAACAGGCAGACCCAAGGACAGAGCCTTCTTGTGGAGGTGATGATGGACATGGGGGATGTGTGTGAAAGAGAACCTCCCAGAGAGGGGAGGGCCATAGTGAGCCGGCTCGGACTTCTGTTTTAGGAGGGACTCTAATAGCTGGCAGCACTCTTTTTCTTGGGTAAATCCAATACTTTGTGTTCAGGTACTAAAGGGACAGGTGTTGATGTGGCAACGCTCTGGCTTCTCTGTTCCAGTCTGACTCTGATTGCAGCATCTTTTCAGAGTTCTAAGTAAGGTTGTGCTGGAAACAGATTGAACAGGATTGGGAAATCCATTGTTAAATTTTCAGTGTGAACATTTATGCTTTGGAAAAACGAGCAAATATTATAAATCGGGGCTTGATGTGTTGTTTTGTTGATTGTCTAGACTAGTGATTCCCAAAATGGGCGCCACTGCCCCCTGGTGGGTGCTGCAGTGATCCAGGAAGGAGTGATGGCCACAGGTGCATTTATCTTTCCTATTAATTACTATTAAAATAAAAAAGCAGACCACTTTGGGGGCACACTTCCCCCTCTATACCCTTATTGTTCCTGTGTGAACTTTTGATTCCTCCTTTGCTCAATTCCTTCTCTATTTAGAAGAAATTGAGGACCAAACTTCCTGGGTCCAGCCTTTCTTGCTACTCTAAAGTTGGAGCGAGGATTGAATGAGAGTCATGATCGTGATCTATGATGTATATGATTGCGTGCTTAGTTGTTAATGTTTTCCCCATTGTTTTAATTAAATGTTTTATATAATAGGGACTTTGGTGAAGGTGACTAGACACAAAACATACCAGCAATAGCAAGAAAAGGAAGTTTCTAATTAGGTAGGGGCTGAGTACTGGCTAACCCCTAGGAGATTGGATGTGAGAATGTAAATATATATGCTACAGTTGTTAGGACCAGCTACAGGCTAGTTAGAAGGCAGAGCTAAGGAATAACTACCAACCAATTTTTTAAAAATTTTTTTGTTTATTTCTATTTTTATTTTGAATATTGTCCCATAGTTACATGTTTCATGTTCTTTCCCTCTACCCCAACCCTCTAGCCCTGCTTAGCCACCACACAATTCCACTGACTTTTACATGTATCATTGATCAAGACCTAATTCCATATTACTGATAGTTGGACTAGAGTTATCGTTTAGTGTCTTCATCCCCAATAATATCCCCATCAACCCATGTGTTCAAGCAGTTGTTTTTCTTCTGTTTTTCTCCTCCCACGGTTCTTCCTCTGAATGTGGCTAGTTTTCTTTCTCATAAGTCCCTCAGCCTTGCTCTGGATTTTTGCATTGCTGCTAGTAGATAAGTCTATTATGTCCAATTGTAAAACAGTGTATCCGTCTCTGTGTACAATGTTCTTCTGGCTCTGCTCCTTTCTCTCTGCATCAATTCCTGGAGGTCTTTCCAGTTCACATGGAATCCCCCCAGTTCTTTATTCCTTTGAGCACAATATTATTCCATCACCAGCAGATACCACAATTTGTTCAGCCATTCCCCAATCGAAGGACATTCTCTCATTTTCCAATTTTTTGCCACCACAAAGAGCGTGTCTATAAATATTTTTGTTCAAATCTTTTTCCTTATTATCTCTTCGAGGTATAAACCAAGCAGTGCTCTGGCTGGATCAAAAGGCAGATAGAGTCTTTTAAAGCCCTTTGAGCATAGTTCCAAATTGCCATCCAGGTTGCCAATCAAGTTGTTTTGAGGAAGCAAACTCCACAGAAATATATAATAGAGGTTGGGTGCATGTACAGACCCTCTCAGTCTGCTCATTTGGAGTTTCTCCACTTGGAGGAGGCTGTGAAGTTGATTCCAGGATAATTGTATAAAGAAGTGCCTTGGAGATATTGGAACATGTGTGCATATGCAGTTTCCAAGCTTGAAGTAAAGAGGATGTGCCCTCATGTTTCCTCTGTGTGAATGGAAAAAAGATGTATGTATGAAATGTTGTGAAGGCTGAAACAACAGTTTTACGATTACAACTGACATCTGCACAACAGTTTATATCCATGATCACATTTGATCAAATTAAGAATACAAATAAAATTGCAAGAGGAATGCTTACCTTGTTTAATAGAACAGACTTTCCAAACATTCATATAGCACTATTTCTATGTTTAAGAGTAATATGTTGATAACACATGAATTATATTGTATATGAAAGTAGAATGGAAAGGAATTCTCCTTGGCATTTTAAAAAAGGTAGTTGGAGATACTTTAGGTACTTAAAAAGTAGCAAAACATCTTTCTTCATCTTGTAATTCATAATTTTTAATCATATTAGCCTACCCCAAGTAGCCAAAATCAATGTGTTTTTATTGTATATGAAACTTGAGTATATATATGGTTGACGATATTTTCTAGACTTCCAATGAAGGCAAGAAGGAATGGATTATAGGAAAAAATATTGAGGTCAACAATTAAGAAAAGCTTTCGTGGTATAATTGTTTTGTGTCATTAGAATGTAGGTTGTGTGAGGTTATCTTCTATTCCTAGCAAAATTTGAGAACAAATAAAAAGCATGATTTGTAATTCTTTAGAAGGGGAAATAGCTCTCTTTACATTAAGAAACTATATCAGAAGTAGCACAGTGCATGGAGCACTAGTGTTCTAGGGTCAAATTTTCCTTCAGATATTTCCTTTGTGACCCTGGAAAAGTCACTTAATCCTGATTGCTTAGTGCTTGCTGCTCTTCTATTTTAGGATAGATACTAAGGCAGAAGGTAAGAGTTAAAAAAGAAAGAAAAAAAGGAACTATGCCAGATTAATAAAATTTCTTTTTTTAGACATCTCTGGAATGTATAAATCAATAGAATTTCTTCTCTGAAGCTTGTCAGGATCACATTTATTATACAACCTTATGTATGTGTTTATAAGAAATGATTTACAGAAACTAGTGTAGTTTAACCCCGATGAAACAGAATTGTTCTAATTAAGCGAGGGTCAGGGAAACTCTTGGACCATTGTGCTACTCATCTTATATATTTTTGTGTATACAATCCATGCTCCTGCCTTGCCAAATGTCAACTTACCCCTATGGACTCTTCAGTCCAGGGACACTGACCTCCTTGCTCTTCCTTGCACAAGATACTCCATTTCTTGACTCTGGGCATTTTCTTTGGCTCTCCTCCATGCCTGGAATGCTCTCCTTCCTTATCTCCACTTCCTCAGCTTCCCTGTCTTCCTTCAATTCTCAGTGAAAACCCCACTTTCTACAAGATCTCTTTCCTGATTCACCATAGTGATAGTGCCTTTCATCTGCTGATTTTCCTTAGTTCCTCCACGCTAGATCTTGTTTGTACATAGTTTTTGCATCTTCAGCCCTCCTCTCACCCATAGGCTAAGCTCCTTGAGGACAGGGATTAAATTTTGCGTTATTTATATTCCCAGCACTTAGCACAGTACCTGGTACATAATAGTACTTAATAAATACTTCTTGGCTGACACTTTGCTCCATGTAAAGTAAAAATAAATTATATAAACACACTGTTAAATTTTTGAATCCCTGAATGAGGCCAGATAGAGTAAGAGATCATGAACTGGGTACAGACTCTAGGTTTACTATTTTATACTAATATCGTAAATATTACTCAATGTCATCATCAAAATTAATTCTAGACCCAGCCTCTGGAGGTGAAACCATATTGCTTAGAGTTCTAGATCTGTGGGCTTTTTTGTAGGGGGTCAGTCTAAGCATATTCAGATTCAATGTCCTCTGTTGATCAATGGGGATGCTGCAGTTTTTTAAGATTATTATTTATATATTATTATTATTAGGATTATTTATTGCAACTAACCAAGAGAAACAGATTTGGCCACTGGGATGGGGCTTCAAATAGTCTCGCCACTGGTATACCACTCAGATATTGCCCATGTCCCTTGCAGTGACATACTTTTTTTCCCCATTTGCTTTATCATGGCAGTACTTATGTATGCTACATGAACAAAAAATACCACAAGTCTCACATATACATATATATTTATATATCACAACGATAATAGCCTATAAACTGATGAGGATGGGACAAATGGCTTCTCTAAATGTTTCACTTCCTCTAAGGGATATATATCTGTTCTTTATAAATTTGTTCTCCAAAAAAAAATCTGATATTGAACTTTTAAAAAACTGGTTTTTTTACCCATGGTGGGAAGTGTTTTCTTCTTTATGGAAGCTAAGAGTTGTTGGTAATGTTTTCAGCTGAGCATGAATCATCTTAAACTGCTTCAAATATTCAACAAGACCTAATACATGTTTTATTAAATGTTTTATCCATTAATTCATATATATTTTATGAAAAAGTAAACATAAACTTCCATTCATTTTTACTCATAAAATGCATTTTTAAAAGAGAACATTTTATTTTTATAATATGTTACCTATTGGGTAATGTTTTGCTGAGACAAAATGAAATCGAAACTTCACATGGTTCCAGTTCAATTTTATGTTTTTTCATTCCCACTTCCCCCTCAATGGTGATAAAACAACGCTGTGACATATTAAGGGCTCAACCTCTAAATTACAAGTAAAAGGCATTTCTGAGAAAGGAAAAGGGACATTGAGGGTTATGTGAGTGGTTAATATTGGGAAATTAGTCCTAGTTAATCACAAACTAATTAGGGAAGAAGGGCTCTAGCAATTGGAGTTTTAATGTAGGAATTGATGCTTAAACTGGATCTTGAATGAAGAGTTATTCTATGAGGTGAAGGTGAGGAGAGAATGGATTCCAGCTTTGGTAGAATAGCAGGTGCATGGAGATGGGAGAATGCTGTGTTGTGTGATCTGGCCAGATCACAGACATTAGGAATGGCAAATTCTATACAATAAGCTGGAAAGCTAGGTTAGGGACAGAATATGAAAGGTGTGTTTAAAACATCCAAACAAGAGAGTTTAAATTGGATCCTAGAGGCAATGAAGAGCTACTGGAGTTTATTAAGCAGAAGAGTGTCATGTTCAGGTCTGAGTTTAAAGAAAATAACTGTTAACTTTCTGGAAGATACATTGAAATGGAGAGAGAGCTAAAACTTTACGGGGACTTTAGAAAGATTAAGGATGAGCATTTTTCCTTTTTTAAGACAGAGACTTGAGAAAGAGAGGGAGACCAATGAGAAGACCATTTCAATATTGTTGGGTAGAAGGAATGAGGACCTATAGAAGTGGAAGATTATACACACACATAAAATATATACATATGATATACATATCTTAGAATTCTATACTTTGTTTATAGGTTCTCTATGTCTGGTTGTGTACATTGTGTCTCTTCCCTACTCTACCTTCCCAAAGAGGAAAATGACCAATATGTACATAAATGTTTATAGTATAGATCTAATAGCTGACATTTATATAGTGCTTTTTTGGTTGTTGTGTGGATTGCTTTTTGTGTGTGCACATATGAAGTTTAAACTGTACTTTGCCTATATTATTTCACTTGATCTTCACAACCACCTTGTGAGATAGATGCTATTATCAACTCCATTTATAGATGAGCAAACCTAGAGTGAATTTTAAAGCAATTACTGCAGGTCTAATTGCGAGGCCATTATCATTGCCTTTCTTAAATTATGGCATCCCAAACTGAACATAATATTCTAGAAGTGATCTGATCACATCTGAGCAGAGACAAAAAGACGAAATCATCTCTTTATTCTTCACAACTGTGCCTCTAGTAAAATAACACAATGCCATATTCACTTTTATGGATGCCGCTGCTAAGCTTGTAGTCCATTAAACCCCTAGAACTTTTTTCAGAAAAACTATGATAATAGCTATGACCTATTTGCCCTATATTTAGGAAGTTGATTTTTAAACACCCAAATGTGACTTGAAATTTATCTTTATTGAATTACATTTATTAGTTTCAGCATAATGCTCTAGATTATTAGTGTTTTGGGATCCTGACTTGATTAGGATCCAGTGTGGTAATTATCTCTTCCAATTCTGTGTCATCTGCCAATTTGATAAAGTCTTCCATGCCATTACCAAAGGCATTGATAAAAATGTTAAAGAGCCCTGGACCACACACAGATCTATCCCTCCTGCCAAAATGACAGTGATCTCTTAAGGATTCTTTGAGTCTAGTCTTTCAGTCTCTCCTGATGCCATCTAATTGTATTTCATTGAGTCCACATCTCTCTATCTTTTCCAAAAGTAAAAAGGTCATTTTCATTGACAAGGAAGTCAAACAAATTCAGAACTGATTAACTCTGCCTTTTTTGTTACCAGTTGACATAGTTCCATCCATTCCAAGCAGTGGACCTATCCTTTCTTTGGTTTTCCTTTTTCTCCCAGTTTAACTACCCACACTTTTTGTTGTTTCTAATGTCCTTTACTACTTCTTCCCTCTTTCTCTTTTCCTTTTCTCCCCATCTCCTCTCTTATCTTTTCTGCTTCACTTCACTCTTCTCTCCTCTTTAGACTTAGAGTTAGGAATTGTTCTTCTGACACTAACCATGTACCACAGGAAAAACACTTACAATCTGAGATTCATTCTTCCCATCTGTAAAATGAGCATGATTCTCTTGGTCATTTTCTAGAGTTGTCATAGTCTCTAAGTTTATATAGTTAAGGTAGCTTATAAATGCCAGCTATATGATTATTACCACTGTTTTTCTTCTCTAGGTCTTAGTTTGATCATGTTTATGATGAGAGGATTAAACTACATAATTTCAAGGTTACTTCTAATTCTAAGATTCTATAATTCTGTTTCCTATGGTAACACCAGCAAGAACTGCCTTTTAAATTTCTTAATTTTAGCTTTTAAATAGTCCAGGAAACACCAAGGAATCTAAAGTGCTTCTTATACTTTCTTCATCTCAGCATGATTGCTTTTAATGAGCAAGATGGGACTCTAAAAATGTAAAACTCTGAGTGAAAATAGTTCAATAATAGCACAAGTGCCACTTTTCCTGTGACTTCTTTCTGCAGTGAGTCTGTTACAGAAACAAATGCAATTAGAAGAATGTAACCCATTGAAGAAAGCTCCCAAATTATTTTCTTGAAAGACAAAGCAACAGAAGCATTTTTCTCCTTGGAAAACTAAAAATCAAGATCAGTTTTAAATTCTGATGGATTAATCATTTTATCCTATCCCTCAAGTGCATAATATTAGCAAATGATAAGGTCTACTTAGCTTTTTTTTTTTTTTAAATAAAACCCTTACCTTCCATCTTGGAGTCAATACTGTGTATTGGCTCCAAAGCAGAAGAGTGGTAAGGGTAGGCAATGGGGGTCAAGTGACTTGCCCAGGGTCACACAGCCTGGAAGTGTCTAAGGCCAGATTTGAACCTAGGACTGGCTCTCAATCCACTGAGCTACCCATCTGCCTGCCTCTGCTTTGCTTTTAAAAAAAAATAAGACTCATGTTATATTTTCTTTTTTAAAAAAAGTTATTATTTCCTCCCTATTACATGTAAAAGCAAATTTGAAAACATTCTTTTAAAAAAAGTTTTGAATTCCAAATTCTCTCTCTTCTTCTGACCCTCCCTCCCTGACCTACCTCCTCCTTGAGACAGTAATCTCATATAGATTTTACATGTATAATCATTTTTTTCTATGTTAGTTATTTTGTGGAAGAGATCTCAAATGAAAAAGAAGAGAAATGAAATATAATTTATTTCAATCTGCATTCCAGACTTCATCAATTCTTTCTCAGAGGGCTGATGGCATTTTTCATGGAATTGTCTTGGATCATTGCATTGCTGAGAATCATTCACAGTTCATCATCAAGAAATAACACTGTCATTATGTTCAATATTTTTCTGGTTCTGCTCATTTCACTTTGTGTTAGATCATGCAAGTCTTTCTAGATTTTTCTGAAATCATCAGATGATGTATTTCCTAAAATTATCTTTAGGTATAACTACAAATGAATATGCCTTATTCAGTCCAACTAATAAACCCAGAAGGGAGTGTAAAGGAGATCATATACAATTACTTAAAAAACTCTTTGACTTTTTGTTGTTCAGAAAGATGTCATGGGTTATTTAGCCCTTTCCTTTGGCTGCTATTTTCTAATCTATTTTTTATTTTGGTTCACTCTGATCATAGTATATGTTAAAAAAAAAGAACACCTCAAATTAAAGTTCACTATTAATCATAGCAACAATTAAGTAGCTTATTTCAGTTAATAGACCAGGGTTCTGCAGGCAACTTGCTATGGACACACCATTTCCATCTGTCTTGACCTCATCTGGGAGGGGGTTGGACTAGATCGGTGATGGCAAACCTGTGACATGCGTGTCAGCACTGACATGTAGCCATTTTCAATGACATGCGGCTGCATGTGGCTGCATACAGAGTAGTTTGGGGCCGCGTGCTGAGGATGAAACATTTGCTATAGTGTAGTGTAGACACTCTGTGCACTAGATGACAATTCTACCTATATTAATTTACCTATTTTGGTTTATTAAATACATTTATTTATTATAATGATACACTTTTGTTATTTAAACTATAAATATCATGAAATTATGTTTTTTTCTCAAAGTGACATACCACCCGAGTGATGCTCGTTTTTTTGGCAATTTTTGACACACCAAGCTCAAAAGGTTGCCCATCACTGGACTAGATGATCTCTAAGGCCCCTTTTAGTTCAAGTATTCTATGATTGCAATATGATCTCTTAAAAAAAAATTATATGGCACACATCAATGCACTGATACAGGAGTTCTCTCCACCGGTGCAGATTGCTACCCATCCACATTTGCATAACCTGTGCAACTCAAGTCCATGTTTTTTCCCCAAGTGTGTCATAGCGTTACCACCTAATATGCCAGGGGCCCTTTTCTAACTCTTTTACATTGTATGGATACCAATGGAGTAGTATGGCTGTCCATCGGTTGTCCCTTATTTTTGCTATGTAATCCTTCTTCTCCCTCTGAGATTTCATTTCTCTGATGCTATCTTTTATACTATGTCTTCTGAGTAATTACTCATTTATAATGCACTGAAGTCTGCTTTTGCTCACAACATGTCTCTCAGTGGTCTTCAACATCAATTTTTCATAGGCTAGTTATAGCATTCCACAACATTATAGGTGTTAAAATGATGAACCTTCATTTTCAGGGAGAAGTTTATAGAACTGTGCAATTTCTTTTCTTTTAATTTAATCTACTTTTTTACACGTAAAAACAATTTCCAACATTTTTCAAAGAATATTGAAACTGTAGTTTCCCAAAGAAACCAACCCAGTTTTTTCTGTTAAATTTTGGGTTCAGCTCCATTGTCCATTATAGTGTCTAGTCAGGATTTATGTACTGAGGAATATGTTCTATAGGTTAACTATTCAAGTACAATTTTAAGGGTTTTGAGGAATCAATTTTTGAGGATTCTCAAGGAAAGACAAGGCTCCGAAGTCATTGGGGGAAAAAAATCCTGGACTTTATTCTGTCATATAAATTATTAATAAGAAGATAAAAATGGGAGCATCTAAGACTGGTTTATTGTGTAATAGTAGCCAACTAATATCCTCTTCCTTTCAACCCAAAGACATTTCCAGTGAGTAGTCATAACCTGCCAAAGGAATAACGCTTCCTACCCTCCTCTCTATAAATTAAGTCTCCTCATCCGTACTGTCTTTGACAGTATTCTAGTTAATGATGGGCAACTTCTTGAAAGGGAACGAAAGATATATAAGAATCTGCCTTTTTCCTACTTAGTGCCATTAAATTCAGGGATGATTCTTATAAGGTCATGCATTGAAGATATGGTTTTCTTTTAAGAATGGCATAGATTCTACTTGATTCAAAATTATAATTTCACGGTATGTCATGTGGACTTCACTGAAGAATGTGGCTTTCTTTTTATGAATTGAATCAGTTCCTTTTCAGTTCAAAACTCGCTCACCAGCAGAGCTTGGAATATACCCAAGATATCACTACCTTTGTAGGAGGAGCTAAGGAGGAACCCTGAGGTTAGAGCCAAAAGGAATGTGTGACAATGCAGTATTATTTGACCAGTAGTCCTAAGCAGGGATTTAAGACATCTTTCTGTGGTATTTTTCTTCACTTTGTTATCTTTCTTTTTCCTTCCATTTGACAAGATGAACAGTAGCCTTTTGTTTTTTCCAATCTTCTTCTCTATCCTGGTTATTTCACCCACTTTCTGAAGGATGGAACAATAGTGATTATAAGAGCCCCTCAACTTCTCAAGGGGCAGAGTTGCATAGAAGCCTAGAAGTTTAACTATTATTTCCATGAGAAAATGTGTTCAGAATCCTAATTTGGAATGCTAGCAACAGGTCTTTCTTGACTATTTTTTGTCTAATTAAAAAATTATTTATTTGCTTTAAGCCCCTTACTTTTCTGCTTTAGTATTAATTCTAAGACAGAAGTGGGCAATGGCTAGGCAACTGGAACAATTGGGACTTGGCCAGATTCACACAGCTAGGAAATGTCTGAGGCCAGATATGAACCCAGGTCTAGCCACCTCAGGCCTGGCTCTCAATCTACTGTGCTACCTACCTCTCCTTGTTTGTTTGTTCCCTCCCTGCCCTGAAGATGATATCATTTTATACATAAAGGGCTCTAACACTACACATACCTTTTGATCCAGCAACACCATTACTAGGTCTGTATCCCAAAGAGATAAAAAGAAAAAAAAAGGGAAAAGGACCTATTTGTACAAAAGTATTTATAGCAGCTCTCTTTAAAGTGTAGCAAAGAATTAGAAATTGAAGGGTTGTCCATCAATTGGGAAATGGCCAAACCAATTGCAGTATATGTTTTTAATGGAATACAATTGTGCCATAAGGAATAATGGCAGAATGATTTCAGAAAAATCTGAGAAGACTTAAATAACTTGATGCAAAGTGAAGTGAGCAAAACCAGAATAATGTACAAAACAAGAACAATATTTTTGACAAATAATTGTGAATAACTTAGTTATTCTCAGCAGTACCGAGATTCAAGACAATCCCAGATACTCATGATGAAAAATGTCATCCACCTTCAGAGAAGGAACTGATGGAATCTCTAATTGCAACTTCTAGTGTTTCTAGTACTATGTTGAATAATAGAGGTGATAAAGGGCATCCTTGTTTTACTCCTGATCTTATTGGGAAGGCTTCTAATTTATCCCCATTGCATATGATGTTTGTTGATGGTTTTAGGTATATACTGTTTATTATTTTTAG